>NW_028145943.1:467500-497500 GCF_977016875.1 Pavona decussata
TAGACGAGTTACTGTTTTATTACTTTTTATTGTCTTTTCTTATTTCGATTTTCTTTGCAGTCCTTTAGCCGGACAGCGAAGTCTTTGACTTGTGAGCCATCGCAGAACGCTTTCTGTTCAAGAAGAGGCTGTTGACTGTCTCTTTTTGGTCTGTGATTCCCAGGAATTTTTTCTCACTTTGTCAATTAAACAAAGACATAAATGATATTCAACCAGGCAGTTCACATGTTCAATAATTTGAAGTCTGCTACGTTAATCATTACAAGATCGTAAATATAAGGGATTGAATCAGGGAACGGTAAAATACTACTAATATGTGTCTGAAAGCTTTAATCCTCTTAACCGGAAATTTCGAAAAGCTAACCTTCGATCAGGCTCTATTGTCGTTTCGCGCGGTGAACCGTTTGCGCGGGAAACGGGAAACGAGAGAAAGTGGGGTGGTACTGAAAGGGGGTTTGATTGCATTGAGGACTGAACCATAGTTTTCCTTAGGGACGTCCCCTCCCTCCTAGTGATGATTCTTGCCTTCGGTTTTCAGGTAAGCTTAATTCGACAACACCGTGGCACCACTATAATTGTAAGCTTCACGTTTGCAGAAATCTGTACAGGGAAGTGGAATTGCGAGCTTACATTCAGTGTTACTTAATTTATAATATGTTCAGTCATTCCTTATAATGAATTCCGAACTGAAGTATTCTAGGGTACCATTGCGCAGAGTATTATACATGAAAATAAATTTTGTGATCATGGGGTGATAATTTAGTTTTTCCCATCCTAAGATACATAAGAGCTCATCTGTGTCACAGTTATAATTTGAGAACGTTTTGAAACGTGCCGCGCAATTTTGTAGTTTTCAGGCCCGTAGCAGGGGGAGGGGCAGGGGGGGCTTGAGCCCCCCCAGAATTTTTGGAAGTTACAAAACAGTTTGCCAAAAAATAAATAATTAAACCAAATTAATGTGCAGCAATCAGTCTTAAACTCTGACGCTGTAAATGCCTTTTCACAGCCCTTTAAAAATGTGTTTACTACCTTTCAGTTTCCTTCGCTAACAGCTTGTTTTAATACAGCTATTTCAATTAACGTTGTCGGATTAAAATCAAGCTAAAAGACAAGACCGCAACGTTTTGTGGGATTATTTTTTATGAATAATTTCATCAAAATCATTCCTGCACGTGCAGGTCATTGTACTGCTAATTACAACCTACAGTCGAACCTCCCGTAAGCGACCACCCATAATGTCAAGGATATGTGGTCGCTTACGGGAGGTGGTCGCTTACCAGAGGTCAGACCACAGGGGATCTTAATTTCGGGTAATTTACATATGGTAATTGCGGAGACCTAACCCTTTTGCCAGTGCTTATCGAAACCCATAGTAATAACTTTTCTTAGCTACAGGTATATTAAGACTGGTCCAAAATTATTCTAGGCAAAAAAAATCTTAGGGTCTATGGTGATTATGGTTTTTATCTCACAAATTACTTAATACAGCGATTGAGACAATTATTGTGAAAGAAACTTGACTCTTTTCTTACTTTAGGTAGCGCTGTCTAAATGTTCAGGGAACGGAACATAAGCAAAAAGATAAGAAAGATAAAAGATAAGAAAGCTATTCTTTCCTACAAGGGATTCAAACTGATTAAAGTTTATTTCAGTGTGAAGTAAAGTGCATGTGTATTTTGTCAATTGTTTCAATGCTAAGCTATATCGGTAAACACTTCTGCAGACTGCGAGATTTACGGCGTCCGCTGTAATGATGTGGCCAAAATATTAAAGCGACACATTTTTCAATTTCCGCTTGTGAGAGATACAGCAGATTGTGTGTCAAGTGGTCGCCTACGAGAGGTTAAAAACAATTGAAAATTTCAAACAATCATCTCTTAAAGTGGTCGCTTACGGGAGGTGGTCGCTTACGAGAGGTGGTCGCCTACGAGAGTTTCCATCTATAGCAATTTGACCTGAAAACTTTTAGTATTTTGGAAAAGTGGTCGCTAATGAGAGGTGATCGCTTACGAGAGGTGGTCGCAAAGGGAGGTTCGACTGTATTGTTTTCTCCAGGCATGACTGATTTTGATTAATTTATTCATAAAAATCCCACGTAAACTTTCGGTCTTGTCTTTTAGCTTTATGCTTTGAACCGACAACGTTAACTGAAATAGCTGTATACAACAACAACAACAACAACAAAGGTACTCCTACCTTGTGAATCGGAGATAAGAACCAAAATGAATCGAAATCAACCAATCTTAAGCCCTAAAAGCTGTTGAAATAAACTACTTGTTTTCTAAGGCATCGGCTCATTTAGAGCAATACATATGTTCTTAGGCCTCCTTAGTGTATAACAATTTAGTGTTCGCGCGTTGTCGAAAGACACACAAATACGTCCTCTCAAGAACCAGAGAAAAAATTCTCCCACAGTCGGATTCTTACTGCCCGGTTAAAGCCAAATTTTAAAAGAGAAAGAAACATTTGCCGTCGCTTGTTTACGTCCTCTTTCAAACGTGAAATTAGGAAACTTCACATGGTAGTCCACGTAAAAAAAAAAACGGCAAAAAAGATGTACCAAAAAATGTGATGCAGATGCAAAGTTCTTGTTTTACTTACTAAATCTACTTTTTTTTCTGTTTTTTTTTATGTTCTCGTTGCATCTTAAACTCCCTAATCAGTCTGTTTTTTTGGGGGGTGACGGGGGGTGGGGTAGTTTTGTTTAACCATTTTGCTGAGCCCCCTCGGTTGTTTTAGCCTTGCTAGGGGCCTGTTTTGAAAGCTTTCTAGTGACGGAGACGTTTCCTGCAATTGCTCCATACAGCATAGCCTGATTCGGAGACGCCCGAGGTCGTTCGCGGTCCCTCGCTTCTCTCCCTCTCCCGAAGCGAGGGGGCCGCGAACGATCTCGGACGTCTCCGAATCAGGCTACATACAATACTGCAAGGTAGCACGACTCGCGTATGGTAACGGTTAAACTCCTGACCGTGCAGACTGAGTAATTTTTTACTTAAAGTTTTTCGTTCTAAATCAGTAATAGAAATACTGGTCTTACAGAGTTATAATATTAATAATACTTATGTCCCAAGCCGCAGGGCTAAAATCTTGGCCAGTTGAAATGAAAAATTAAAACCCCCCCTCCCCCATTTCGATGATGGGAAAATTGAGGGTTTTGTCAGTTGTGCTCGAATTCATTATTTATTCTGGGGCAGTAGGTGGTGGGGGGGGGGGGGGGGGGGGGTAATTTCTTTATTTATTCCGGTCCAAGATTGAATCTTGAACAGTTGAAATGAAATTGATTAAGACCACCCCTCCCCCTCCCATTTCAATCCTGAGAAAATGACGCGTTTTTCGTTTAGTGCGAATCCATCATTGATTTTGAGGGGAGGGGGGGGGGGGGGAGGGATTTCTTTTCTTTTTTTCCATTCTGTCCAAGCCCAAGCATGCAGCAGCCATATTTGCTCGCCCAAGCTCCCCGTTTGCTTTCCTCATTCAAGATGGCGGTAGGAAAGTATGGAGAATCATGAGGTTTTACCTAAAATCAGGTCCGAGGTCCGGCAATCGAATGGCTCTGCCCAGCCCTCGGCCCGCCGTCTGGTCCAGATTTTTATTGTTTACAGTGGAAATAGTCTTAGCTATATTTGTTGCTCACTCTTTCCCTCAAAGAAGGTAAAATAGGAGACAGGTATTTTCTGGAAACCAGCTCTTGAAGGCCCGTTAGGGCCGCTCCCGGGGGTGGGGGGGTACTCCCCTATATGGGCTATATGAGGACGTGCCGCTGGATAGGGTATGGTTTTTAGCCTCTCTGTCCTGAACAGGGTATATAATTTCAAGCGAGTCTGTCCCGGACCCGTCCTAGACAGGGTATGGTTGCAAGACTGTCGTCGAGTATTTGGCAATCCGAAATCAGAGACGTTAGTCTGCCGCATTTATTTTAGTAAACAATGCTTCACGTCAATTGAGTTTCCACTTAAGGTTCACCGCTGTTAATGCGAAATTTTGGGATTTTTCGCCATCACTTCTAGGAAGTGGATTATTGTATCTGTTGTAATTGGTATTCGCGTTTCAATGCGCGGAACATCACGTCCAGTAAGTGACAGTGGGCCTTTAAATGTTATTACTATTGCCAATAAACACTTGTGTAACACAAGAGCTAGATGTTGTCCTCTGTCCTAAATAGGGTCTTAAAATTGAGGACTTTGTCCAACACAGGGTAGGTATTTAAGGTTATTTTCGTCCTAAACAAGGTCAGGGTTTCAAACCCCCAGCGGCACCCCTACACCCAAGCATGGGTCAAGTGCCCCCCCGGGGGGCCGCTTCGGACATCTTAGCGGGACATTTTTCACTAAAAGAGTTTTCAGTTTCTAACACCTGCGAAAGATAAAAGTTATCGATAAATTGGTGGTTGAGAAAGTGATATGCGTTTTCTTAACTGACGAAATAATGAAAAAAGAAAGAAAGAGCAAATGTGAATTTGCTGTACTTTGCACACTCAGTTGAAAACCACTCTATTTTAGATTAAGACCGGTTCATAAAACCAGTAAGCGGTAAGTTACCGGTACTTTCGAGACAAGACCGCAAGATGATATGGGTAATTTATTAATAACTTTACCGTACTTCTGTTTTATCAACTAAGTTGTTACAGTACATGTTATTTAGCCACCGCAGAGAAATCTGAGAGCTAATGTTTCGAGCTTTATCCCTTCGTCAGAGCGATTATATATTACCTTATTAGAAGTGGTCCCACACGAACAGGGATTTTATGGCACCTGGTCCCACACGAACAGGGATTTTATGGCACCGCCAACCGTAAAATTACAGCCAAATTACACCATTTACGGCTACCCACAACACCTTTCCGTCTTTTCGCATAAGCTCCAACAAGCCGGTAAATAAATAAATGAATAAATAAATGAATAAATAAATAAATTGAAATTTCAGTGATTTCCACAGAGTGGCTCTTTCAGCCATTGTTTCCAGGTCGAATTGAAATTTGGGCATGTCGATTTTGTGGATGGAGGAAAACTAGAGCACCAGGAGAAAAACCCTCAGCAGGGACGAGAACCAACAACAAACTCGACCCACACATGACGTTAACACCGGGAAACGAACCCGGGTCATATCGGTATGAGGCAAGTGTTTTCACCACTGCGCCATCCCTGCTCCTCTAGTCAATGTTAAACAACTGGGTGGGGCAGCACACCCTCCCCCCCTCCCTCCTAGCCTCCACTCCCTCAGGATTGCCCCATAAATGCAATGTTTGTGTCATCATTGGCAAAAGTTCATAAAGCATAAAATCAGCACAACAGTAAATCAGTTGATATTGAACAATATATTGTTGACAGTTCACAGATAACAATCGACTACTACACAAATAAAATGTGGCATCTACAACAAACGCAACAGTTTCCTTACATGTAAGTCATAGAATTATTCTAAATGGCACTACTACAGTGAGTCTAAGGCTGAAATTAGTAGTTGCTTACTTACAGCCCAATTTCGATATATCAAAATTCAGCCTGAAACAATAACATCACTTCGACGCTCTGGAGAATAAATTGCATGGTTTATATGGGGTTTATTCCCCAGAGCCTTACAGTGATGTTTATTGTTTCTGGCTGAATTTTAAAATATCGAAATTGGGCTATTGTGATAATCACATTACTTTTGATGAACACTGATTGTTTCATTTAAAACCAGAAACTTTTGTAACATGGGTTTTTCTTAAAGATACATTGTCCAGACATAGCCAATCAGGCGCGGAACCTACACTAATTCAGCACAAGAAGTGTTTTCATCAGGGTGCCTAGCAACAGACAAAAAAGCCCAATAATTTGATTAATTACCTCAGTCTAGTAAATTGATCAAAAAATAAATAAACCAGTAAATTTTTGTCAGTAAATGTTTGACAAAAAATTTCAATTGCCCGTCCCGAAGTTCAAATGGAGACTAGGGACAAGTTTTTAAATTCTCACTAATTTTTAATCAGAAATTTTGAATTCATCACAAAAAAGATCATGTTAAAATTGGTTAGTTTACCATGTTTGAGGTTTTGTCGTTGGATATGAATGATGTAGAATGCTTTAAAAAGGAGAAAAAATAGACTTTGTATGGATTTGGGGCCTTGCCAGCTAAGAATTAGAGAGACTGGTATGGAATTTGCATGACCTATGACAGGTCACAGCCTGGTTATAACGCAATGAAAAATGACCAAACTTGGTAAACTTACTAATTACTCGGGCTTCCAAAGGAAAGCCCGAGGTTTAAAATGGGCACGAGTTTATTCTCCAGTCGCAAATCGCCCTCTAACGACTTCTGCGCGTGCGCAAGGTTAAAAAAGGTCAGAGGAGCACATGTTCTGTTTACAGAGCTCGAGGCCGAGCTCGAGTGTTTTGTGGAGCGAAGCCATCTGTCTTTGGTGGAATCTCAGGTATTGCAAGCTTAAATATACGCTAAATCCATGGTAGACCCACACTAAACATGAGGAGTGTTTATTCTGGAACAGGTCCGTCCATGAACTTTACGAGAGACCTTTACGAGCGAACTCTTCCGAGTGATTATTCCTTTATCGAGAAGCCTAGATTTAGAGAGGTATCTATGGAGCTTGAAACCCTTAGAGAATCATCTATAACTGCCGAAACTGACGCTGTTAAACACTTAAACATTATGAGCAACTGGACTACTGAAATGCAACAGAGTTTTCCTGATCAACACAAGAATCTTCTCGAAGATATAAGATCTAGAGACGCCATATTGAGTGCTTCAAGCAGCTTTTGGGTAACTGTGTTCTTTCTTTTAATTTTTGCTTTCGTATTCATTTTATTAAGTTTATCTTACTTTGTTTTTGTCATGATCTCCACAATTATTGTAATCGCATATGTAGTAGGCAAGCGCTTGATGTCGTATGTAGATGGTTATGCAGAGACCTTTGTTATTTCGACATTTGATAATTGTGATATCTTTTACTATTCAATTGCGACAACAAAGGTGAGAGAAGACATGAGATCTCGCTATGCGAAGTATGTTTATTGTAATTATTCTCATGTGAGGATATGTAAACAGCGTGATCGTGAGCCGAGTAGACTACCAGTACGAAGGCTGAAACGTCTGAAAATGAAGAGCAAAAAGCTTAGGGACATTGCCTATGATTATCTTCGTTGAAATACACCCAAATCGTCTAGATTGCATGTTTATGCGAAGGTCAGAAAAGTTAAAAGATATAAAATAAATGCAAAGACAACAATTTTCTCCTTACGGACAATGAGATTTCATCGGGGCATGAAGTGGAAGTATCTATATAAAGCTAGACAATATTTATCGTTTTTTTCATGTAATAGGCCAATGTCTTTTTATAAGACTCAGAGCCACGCAGCAAATGTTTGTAAATTTAAACTTGATACTGACATAGAGAAGAATCCTGGACCTACTTCACTGCAAATAGACCCTAGCAAAACAATAAAAGCACCATATAGCCAAGGGAATGAATTGGTATTTGGACAAAATGCAGGGCAACAATGTGTAGCAATGAGTTTGTGCTCTTTAATCTACAATGACAAAATGGGAATAAACTCCTCTGGTGATCTTGTGCAAATAATGAATATTGGAAATCAGCTGTATTCAAGTTTGTCTTTTTTAGCCAGACAGTTCTATTTAATGATAACTGAGTTACCTACAATGCTGAATGTATTTGAAACTACCTACCAAGTTAGGTTTAGTGAAAGCTATAGTGGTACTGTAGATCAAGAAACTACCACAGAGGGTTATCAGTACTGTACGTCTTTACAAACAGCCTTTGAATCCTTGATGTCTGAGAACTATAGGTCATTCATATTAACAGTAGGATGTATTACTGTTGCTATTTATTACACTAATAATGAAATATTTAAAATATTTGATTCTCACGCAAGAGATTTGTACGGCAACAGTCATCCTCAAGGAACATGTGTGCTTTTAGAAGCATCATCAATAAATAGTTTAGTACAATATTTTCAGAGTATACATAATAATCAAACTTTGTTCGAAGTTAAAGGAATTCAAGTTAATGAAGTTCAAAATGGCAATAGTGTACCAGCAGTTCCTCAAAACCATGCTAATAAGACCAATAAGTTTAATACCAATTGTGCTGTAGTAATATATTCACTTTGCTATGCAGTGATGACACCTTCCAGTTACTGGAATTCAAATGCATTAGCTACAATTGTGGAAAATGGCAATAAACTATACCACCTACCTTCAAACAGCAATTTAACTTTAGATTGTTTACCTAACATTATCAACATTTATGGAGCTGAAGTAAACGTCAGCCTTTTGAATGCTAGAATTAAAGGGGTACTATCATCTGCCTCACTTCAAAACAAATCAAACTTGGAAGATATTATAATAACTAATTCTGAATGCACAGGATTTTTGATGTGGTTTGGCAATTACTGTATCAGCTGTATTTTAAGACCCACAAGGAAATCAAAGAATATGTATTCTACTTCGACATATGATGAAAGTCAGGTGCCTCCAATACAATTTATCAAAAGCATAAATAATATAGCTTCTCTTGTTGAGGTCATTTGCACTATACAAAAGAAAAATCAACTAACAGAGCATTATGAAATACAGTTTTTATGTTGTTCGCGTAAAAATCTTGACAAAAATGAACGCAAAAAGATAATGAAGCGTCGAAGAAACAAGAGTTATTATGACACAATGGAACCTTCTAAAAAGAAAAAGTTGTATGAAGAAAAATACAAAACAATGGATGCTGCAAAGAAACAGCAACTCTTAAACCAAAATTCTGAAAAATATAAAGCAATGGGCAATGCAAAGAAAAAAGAATTAATTAGTTATGCGCAACAAAGAAACAAACAAAATTGCCCGAGAAGTAAGACCAATGAAATTGCTTACTGTATTCAACAGTTTAAGAAGAAAATAAAAGAAGGTCCATATTACATATGCTGTGTGTGTAACAGAGGTCTATATAAGAAATCTGTATTAAAATTAATCAGTAGTATCTATCCTTGTCAGGACTTTTTTTCCAGACATACATCATATGATAGAGGAGAATACATCTGTAAGACATGTCACTCAAAAGCCATAAAAGGCAGACTTCCGTGTCAGGCAGTTGTAAACAACTTGGATGTTGATGACATTCCTACAGAACTACAGTCACTTAAAAAGCTAGAACAAATTTTAATAGCACAGCGCATAGTATTTGAAAAGATTGTTGTTATGCCTAAAGGACAGCAGAGGAAAATTAAACGAGCAATTTGTAATGTACCAGTTCAGTGTGATCAGACATGTAGTATATTACCTCGTCCACCAGAAAGATCTGGTATTATTCTCCTGAAGTTAAAACGAAAACTTCAGTTCCGAGGACATGTTTATTTTGAAGCTGTTAGACCAGAAATTGTAATTTCAGCACTAAACTGGTTAAAAGCCAACAATCCATTATATAAAGATATAGAGATTAATTGCACAAATATTGGTATAGATTTTACAAATATACCTGAAAATGAAGTTAATGACAACTCATTAACAGATAAGTCCTCGACAAATCAGGAATCAGGAAATAGTATGAATAGTTCAAATTTTGATAACTCCCCAATAAATCCAAAGGAAAGTAATTGTGATTCTTCAAATGTTCATGAACAAGCACTAAATTATGAGGAAGAAGTAGATGATCCTTTAAATGAACACAGATCGCCAGCAAATGAGACATGTCTGCAGTCAGTCATTCCAGATTATCCAGTTATAACTGAAGATTTTAATGCCAATAAATCCACCGGAAGAGAAATTTACAATATAGCACCAGGTGAAAATAAACATCCAGTGTGTTTAATGACTGATAAAGAATGTGAAGAGCTTGCATTTCCAGTATTGTTTCCAAAGGGTAAATTTGGTTATACTGCTGAACGTGACATTAAATTATCACCAGTTAAGTACTTTAATGCTAGATTATTACATCATAGGGGTCGGTTTGCATCAAACCCTGAATATCTTTTCTTCACTCAATTTGTAATAGAACAGAAAAAAGTGTCTGACAGTATTAACATTGCTCTAAAGAAAGTCCATGGGCAACCAGTAACAGCCTCACAAGTAAGATCAAATACACAAGTTCTACATAATCTTATTTCTCAAGATCAGGCATATTTATTTTTGAGACAAATTCCAGGTTCTCCTCCTTACTGGCAAAAGTTTATGTATGAGGTATTAGCAATGATGAAGCAGTTAGGTATACCAACATGGTTCATGACATTATCATGTGCTGACTTGAGATGGCCTGAACTATTTCAAATTATATCTAGGACTAATGGTACAAATATGACAGATGAGGAAGTAGATGCTTTGCCATATGATGAGAGATGCAGGCTTCTTAACCTCAATCCAGTAATTGTAGCAAAACACTTCCAGTACAGAGTTGAAACATTTTTTACTGAGGTTTTACTTTCAAGAGCAAACCTAATAGGTAAAATTGTGTATTATGCTCTTCGTATTGAATTTCAAATGAGAGGCTCCCCTCACTTACATGCATTGATATGGACCTCTGACTGCCCAATGCTAACCCATGATACTAAACAAGAATACATAGAATATATTGACAAACATGTACAAGCATACCTGCCAGACAAAGATAAAGATTTGGAATTATATGAATTGGTGAAAAAATATCAAACACATAGTCACAGTAAAACATGCAGGAAATATAAAAATATTCCATGTAGATTTGAATTTGGACAGTTTTTCACAGACAAAACTATTGTAGCAGAACCTTTATCAGAAAATATCGATCCAGACATTAAAACGGAAATGTTAACAAAAAGAAAAGAAATTCTTAGTCTAGTAAAACAGAAAATAGATGAATCTCTCAATCCAAGCAAGGCAGACTACAATCCCTTATTAACACCAGATGACATATTTAAAGAACTTGGGATTACTAAGCAACAATATGAAAAAGCTCTTTCATTATCACCTGATTCTTACTATGACTTGCATCTCAAAAGACCAATAGACAGCTGTTTTACAAACGATTACTTTATTGCTGGTATAAAGGGATTTGCTGCAAATGTAGACTTGCAACCTGTTTTCAACCACTACAAATGCATAACGTATGTATGTTCATATTTTACTAAAGATGAGACTGAGTGCTCAAAAGCTATTATGAATGCTGCAAAAGAAGCAAAAGAATCAAATCTAAATATCAGAGATGCCCTTAGAAAAATTGGAGCTGCATTCCTTTCTACAAGAGAAGTAAGCTCACAAGAATGCGTATATAGATGTATGCCTGAACTTTGGCTAAGAAAAATATTTCCAAAAACTGTTTTTGTTAATACAGACTTTTCAGAAAAAAGATTAAGAGTAGCAAAGACTCAGCAAGAACTTGATGATTTGGATGATGAAAGTACAGACATCTATAAGTCAAACATTATTGAACGTTATAGTATAAGACCCATGAATATTAAATCTGTAAATGACATGTGTTTAGCTGAGTTTGCTGCTTACTATTATAAAGACTACAAAAGTGATCTCTGTGAAACAGAAGATGCACAGCTAGTAGTTCTTAGTGATGATATTATTGAGCAATCACATGTAGGCACAACTAATGATGCATCAGTACTACCTAAACAAATAAGGTTGATGAACACAAAAGAAGTTATAAAAGGAAGAAGAGTTAGGGCCGTCATAAGGTACCATACTCCAAACAAAACAAAGGAACCTGAAAAATATTTTACATCATCTCCTAATGCTTTACTACCCATGGAGGAAAGAAACTGAACTCCTTGGCAATGAAAATACTTACATGTCTAAATTCAATGAGTCAGATGTCCAAATTATGGTACAACGCAATAAATATATATTCGAGCCAGAGTCGGAAGCTGTTATAGAAGTACTTCAGTCTTTAAGAAATAACAACATAAGAACATTGCACTCATATGATGCCCTTAATGAACAGGAAAATGATGATGTACAATCCCAAATAGAAAATATCACTAATGAAGAAGAATCATTTGATAACCAGATATCAGGAGACCAACTTGGTTCCTCCGAACAACAAAGTACTGCTGCAATATCCACCTACAATCAAGTGTTAGAAATATCTGATGATGATCTTCGTCAGTCAGTTAGATCACTGAACTCTCAGCAACGTAAAGCATACAACATAGCACTGACTTGGTGTAGAAACAAAATAAAAAACACGAACAGTTTAAAACCAGTTCAAGTGTTACCAATACATTTGTTCATTACGGGAGGAGCAGGTGCAGGAAAATCACATCTCATAAAAGCAATACACCATACTGTCACAAAGAGCTTTAGATATACTACTATAAATCCTGAATTACCAACAGTACTGCTGATGGCTCCAACAGTGGTTGCAGCTATAAATATTAGTGGAACAACAATACACACTGCTTTGGCAATCCCTAGAGAATCAGGTATGAATGTTAATCCAATGTCAGACCAAAAGAGAACACAATTAAGATTAGGTCTTATGGAGTTGAAGTTAATAATCATTGATGAAATCTCAATGGTGTCAAATACTACTCTACTGCACATCCATCAGCGGCTTAAAGAAATATTTGCTACACCAGCCAATCAACTATTTGCAGGAATTAGTTTTATTGTTGTCGGTGACTTTTATCAATTGCCACCAATTCGTTCAAGATCAGTATTTGAAAACTACAAAAATGATGTGTGTAATCTATATCATCCCTGGGCAGTTTTCAAAATGATAGAATTGACTGAAATTATGAGACAGAAAGATGACCAGCCATTTACACAGCTTCTCAACAGATTCAGAACAGCATCACATACTGAAGATGACATCAGGATTATTCAATCCAAATCTATAAGTCCAACAAACCCAAATTACCCATCACATGCTTTACATATCTGGGCTGAGAATGCTCCTGTTGATGAACACAACAATAACAACACATTAGACAACTTAGACAACTCAGTGGCTCTGTGTACACTTTGAAAGCTGTTGATCAATATCCTCCTAATGTAACAAAACAAGACATTGATAGAGTGTCATCCATGGGACGATCAGACACTGGTGGACTTGATGCTGAAATTCAGATAAAATTAAATGCTAGAGTGATGTTAACTACAAACATAGATATAAATGATAGGCTCATCAATGGACAGATCGGGACAATAGTTAAGATAGCTTTTCACCAAAATACAAATAAACCATCTGTAATGTTCATAAAGTTTGATGACTCTTTTGCTGGTGTTAATGCAATGTCAAAATGTAAAGATAGATATGCAAGAGAAAATACCACAGTACCTATTCAACCAGTTTTAGCCAGAATTAAAGTCAGACCTGGAAAACCATCTTCACCAGAAATACAAAGATTGGAATTTCCTATCACATTAGCATGGGCCTGTACAGTACACAAAGTACAAGGATTGACATTAAATGAGGCTGTTGTCAGCTTTGAGTTACAGAGACAAAACCATTTTAATTTTGGGCAAATTTATGTAGCATTGAGCCGTGCAACTTCTTTGCAAGGTCTGCATATAATAGGTCATATGGAGGACAGACATATAAGAGCCAATCCAAAAGTACATTTGGAATATCAGCGACTAAGACAAATTGAGGCAGAAGATAGTATTTCATTTACGCACACCTCAGTTTCAACAAATGCTCACTGTCAATTACGTGTGAGCCTCTTAAATATACGATCACTTAGAAAGCATAGCATAGACATCAGATGTGATGTAAACCTTATGAAAAGTGATGTATTGGCTCTTACAGAAACACATCTTCTACCTCACCATTCAGATGTTGAAATACAACAAAACCTAACACCTTTTATACTACACAGACAAGATCATAGAACTGACAAATATTTGAGTTTAGCTGTTTGTACAAAAGAAAATATTCTCATGTTGGATAAGCAATACATTTCCAGCATTTATGCCCTGAAATTTGTTATATTTGACTCTGTAACACACCACAGAATATCGTTCCTTCTTTTGTATAGAAAGAACACCTCAAATGTTCACGACTATATTAGCAAGCTGAGTGATCTTCTTAATATTTTCACAGTTGATATTATAATGGGTGATTTTAATATCAACTACTTTAATGATTCTGCCATAACACAACTAAAGCAACTTATGAACTTCTATGCTTACATCCAAGTTGTACAAAATGCAACTTTTGTACCATCGGGAAGCCTACTTGATCATGTCTACATGAAGCAAACAGAGGCCAATTTGATAAAAATTTTAAAGACCAACGTTGTTAATGTATATTACTCGGATCACGAAGCTGTAGAGATACTATTTACTTATGAAACAGGTTTATAGCAATTAAAACACCATACAATTACAATATTCTTTCCAATCATTTAATTTCTTTAAAATATAAACCTTTACAAACCCTTAGAGTTATATCAGTTCAGTACAAGAATGAAATCCATTGTATATCAAACGACAATCAAACGATTTCAGGATCAATCCTCATGCTTTTTTCTAAGCGACTTTACCAAACTACCGTGTTTACATTTCCTTTACTATATATAAAGTTTCCGTACATTCCGGTTACCATATATCAAGTATTTACGTTCCTGGCCACCAACCGCTGACTTCATTTGAAATCATTTGACTGAAATCATTTCACATCCACTGACCAATCAAAAAACTGAGAAATATGACCAATCACAGGCAAAAGAAAACGCTGTTTCTGTTGAGGTAAGCATAATGACTTTAAACATTCTGATCCTGCTTGCGTGTGCGTAGTTGACTTGAGCTCCTGTTCGTAGAATAGTGCTTTAACATGGCTGCTTCGCAGAATAGCCTGAAATCTACTGAAAACCCTAAAACTAACCCCGAGAACAGCGTTATAGGTTATGTACATAACCTTTCGCCCACGAAACGAAATCGCAGTAACACGTTGGACTACGCAACATTCACACTCCAAATAGATCGTGACGGCAAAGCACAAGAAGCCTTACTTTACTCTCCATCAAAGAAAGCATTATTGGAGAAAAGCGAAACGAGCCGAACTGCGGTAAAGCTGATAAATCACGCGTACACTGAGGACGAAGAGAAGATAGTTGTGAACGACACGACCTTCGTAGGAACACTACAGGCCACTGAGTACTCTTTCCAGTACTCGGAACTTGCAGACCGCTCTAAGGAGTCAGTTTCGATATTGGATGTACTGAATACACATAAAGTGTGGGATACCGTAACCGTAGTAGGAAAGGTGAGCCAACTAAAGAATCCAAAGACTGTAGGCAACCCACTAAAGCCCCTTCAGGTGGTGGAGGCGACTTTCACCGATACTACAGGCTCCATTCCCCTGGATGTGTTTCAAGAACACATCCCGAAGATATCGGCAGCCAAATCATACAAGTTGACCAACGTGCAGTTGAAGGTGTGGTCTGGCCGCAAGAAGATTTGCACAACAAAGCGAACCACCATAACAGAGATCAATGACGAAAGTTTAACCACCATCACTGTCAAGCAAGACGACGTAGAAGATCCCCCGTCCACCGCTCTAATCACAGAAGTAACGAGTGTACCACGCTTAGAAAGATTCTTGAAATGTTATAAACGCTTCAAGAAAATAAGCCAGGCAGGAGCATCGAAAGTTGCACACTGTTCAAAATGTGGTATGATAAAAGCAAATAAGTGTGTTAATGATTTATCAGCTACTCTCGAAGTCATTGACGACACTGGAAAGCAACTCCTACTGAAAATTGGCAGTGAAATTCTCAAGGAATTGCTGGGGGAAGACGTGTTGCCATTGGACGAGAATTCTCTTGGCGAGAAGCTGCTTTTCGCCGAAAACTTTAAAGTCAAATACGATGCTAAATCCGTGGTATTAAACATCAATCATGTAGATAACGACAAACAACGAACCGAGACAAGCATATAAGGAGAGCAGTATTGTCATTCGTTTTACGTTGTTTTCTGTGCAATAACAAATCAATGAACGTTGTTAAAACTTTGATTGACTTTGTATACCGATGATGTAGTTCCAGTTGAAACAAAAATTACCAGGAAAACATTCGATATAAAGAGAATATTTGTGATATTTTGTGATTATTTTCCAAAAAAATATTGTTACTATTTGCCAACAGAACATTAGTCATGATTAGTGAAAAAAGGAACGCTGTTATTGTATGAGTTTAGAACTTTCAAGGTCTTGAAATAAAGATAAGATTGACATATTCAGCATCTTAAACATTTTTCTGCAGTTCTCAGGGGGTCTAAAATTATAGCCAAACACGGTACTAGATTGGAACTTGCAGTGATTAAACAATGAAACAGTTAGAAATATGGAGACTTTAATCCATCGGTTATGAAAACGGCAAATTTCATTATACGTTTACCTCATTATAACATGAATTCAAAGGTACATTCCCTGAATTCAAACCGGAAATGGTGATCATTTTTAAGGAACTCGCTTTGAGCAGAATTTCGGTAATAGATAAACAGCTGTATCACGTGTACGTTTATTGGCGTTGCGTTCCGGTCTTCTCTCCTCACCGTGAATTACAGCGGTTTTGCAGGATGTTTGGTGAACATCATCCCTCTCGCTGCACCTATTACGTGGATAACAGACTGTATTTCGGTCTTTCCTGCGCACTGATCTTCAACAGACTTTCTAACACAATTGTTAGATAAAGAATGATGCCACGCCCTGGTTTCCACACTGTGATCAATTAACTTGATTTTCTTATCGTAGAAAACACTAAAGCTGAATGTCAACAGGGGCTTGTCACTCTTATCAATTTGCTTCATTCTCTTGAATTAGCTGGCATAAAGTCGCTTCTCCAGTTCACGGCGTCACGTTCTTAGGAATTGAGCTTGATTTGTTGTCAATATCTACCGTCAATATCTACTGTATACATCCGTCTACCCGCGCAAAAGTTACAACGTCTGCGCAAACTACTCCATACTTTCTTTCTCAAAGACAGCTTGCAAGCGTCTATTGCAATCGCTCGCGGGATCTCGCGGGTTGTTCATGGGGGACGGACATTCCTGCGTCGCGTGGTTGAATGTATTATCAAATTAAAACAAATCAATTTCTTGTCACGTTTAACGGTCGCTCTATGATCCTCGACTTTCGCAGAACTCTTTATTTCCAAGCGGACGCGTCTCTCCTTGGTTTTGGTGCACTATATACTGACTACTGGTTCGCCGGTTCATGGTCGGCTTACAGCGCGGACAAGCTTAACACGCAGTTCTAAGGCCCGGTTCAAACGTCGCGCCATCGTCGTGTCGAACTCAATTGAATTGAGTTCGACTTCAGCGCGACCGTGGTTCGACAGCTGATTCAAACGTCGCGCCAAATTCAAACTTATGCCTTCGCGCTAGACCACAATCCCTATCGTTCTAACAAAAACAAAGATGGCGGATCGCGAGCAAAGGCCGGCTTTCCAACGCAAAAAAGTCCTTTTACCTCGAATTCTGGCGGCCTCGAGAAGAAGGAGAATGTTAACCCAACAAGCTCTATTTTGCTATCGTCAACAGAGATGGAAGCTGTGCTTTTCCTCGTTATTTGTATTCTCGTCAATTCTCAAAACGCTACTGGAGAAGTTCTGCGATCCTGCCGTCGGCTGCCGCGAAATTCTGGCTGGTGGCAAAAGGTATGGAACACGTACTCAGATTTAAAGGTTTAAAAAGCTCTTCCGCGTATCCAAGGGTACGTTCCGGGTCATTCTTGGTCGCATCAGTCATGATTTGGTCCGCGATACCGTTTGCGAAGAGCCAATTTCTCCTGAATGTCGCCTGGCAATCTGTCTCTTTCGTTTGGCCAGAGGAGATTATAGGTACACAATTGCGGAAATGGCCGGTATTGGCGTCTCAACAGTCTGCACTATTGTCAAGGAAGTTTGTGAGTCTATAGTTAGGAACTTATGGCAGGACACCGTACAGGGACATTTTCCATCAAACGAAGCAGAGGTCAAAGAAAAAATGCTTGACATGGAATAACTGTGGCAATTCCCATGTGCCTGGGGCGCTGTCGATGGTTGTCATCTTCCTATCAAATGCCCTGTTGGAGGCATGGATGTTTGCAAGGAGTATTACAACTTTAAAAATTTTTATTCTATTATTTTAATGGGTATGGTTGATGCACACTATCGTTTCATATGGGCGAGCTGCGGCTACCCTGGAAACTCCCACGATTCAACAGTATTTAAATCCACTAAATTGTGGGAAGATCTCACTGGGGGTAACATAATTCCTAATATAGGGCCGGAAAGATGTAGGAGGTGTGACCGTACCCCACTCATATTGGGGGACTCGGCTTTTCCGTCTCAACCGTGGCTCATGAAGCCATTTACCAATACTGTACTCACACCTGTGCAAAGTAATTTCAACTACCGCCTAAGTAGGGCACGCATGGTGGTTGAATGTGCTTATGGTCAGTTAAAGGGCCGGTGGAGAGTGTTAATGCGTAAAAGTGAAAGCAGCCCTATGGAAGTGAGAAGTGCTTGTTTAGCTTGTGTTGTATTGCACAATATCTGCATCGCACAGGAAGATACCCTCTCTAGGAAACTGGATCCAACAATTGATCCTATCTCAAATCAGACAAGAGATAGAGCAACTATTCGAAGTTTGCTGAGGATGACCCAGTGTCACAGGATTCCAGACACAAATCATGAAGCTAGTCGTGTCAGAAACAGCTTAGCACAAAAATTATGGATGGAAAAGGAAGGGCATGGAATTGTGTAAGGTCTTTATTCAACAACTTGTTGTTGAATGGGACAAATAGTCGGATGAATTATTCATGTCGCACTCAGCAGTGCTTTAACAGGCAAGGTCATTCTTTTTAGTGATTCTTGCCAGTTGTGTTCAAGGTTATAATCTAAAAAAATGACATCAAACATTCTAGCAGTTATAATTTTTTTTGGACTGGTGGTAGGCATTACTCATCTGCCTGATTTATTTAAGGAGCAATATATTTCTTACAGAAATGCCTAAAAAGATCATGATCTATCCCCTGCCCTTAGACCAGGTGTTTTAAAACATGTCTTGCAGACTGAATGCAGAATAATCTCAGAAGGCCTAAGCTTTACTCAATTATTTCAAGGGTAGAATGATGGTAAAGCTCTACTCAATTCATTAAATGTTGTAACCTTTGGGACCGTGGTTATCATCTGCAATATAAAGGACCATTAGAGTATAACATGTGAAACTAGTACTACATGTATCTCGTGAATGTAAAATTTTATTTGGCTATTGATATTACCAGTGTCAGTCATCAAAAAGTGTGCTGGTGATTATATCACCAAGTACATTTTTACTTAAGGAGGCTCGAGGCAGTTTTTTTGGACTTAGGGTGGAAGTTTTGAAATTACAATCTCGCATACAAGATAAACTTCGATCTCCTTCATACTACATCATCATTTCAACATATGATCAAAGTTAATTTTCTCATCGGTTTCCAAGCAACAGCTATTACCATAGCAACGGAAGCGCATAGCCTCTCATTTTAAACATTGTCGATTATCTCGAAATCTAGTCAGACACTTTATGACGAAACTTTAGGGATTTAAACTACTCAATCTAGACAACTTGTAGGCGAAATTAGAAAAAAATCTGTAAGAGCGTTTTCAAGTAAATAATGAATCAATTTTTACGGGGTGATTTTGTTTATTCCAGCATTTTTCACTAATATCTCTGGCAAAATAAAACTTGACACTTTGTCTTTTCTGTCAAAGGGTCTTTCCTGATAGCAAAACATTCTAAATGTTTATTGAGCTTCATGGGTGTCTCCGATTTTAAGATATTTATGTTTAAAAACAGTGAAAATAAAGCGCATATGAATGAAAAAGTTCCTACTTTGCATAAATCGAGATATCTTTAAAATGCCCCCACAGATTTTTCTGTTTAATTAGAAGCGGTTAAAGTAATAATTCTTTTCGATATCTACGCACGTTTTAGGCTCAGGAACCGAAATTGGTGTTAGATAAGAAGGCTGAATCTTGGTCAAGTTTCAGTCGTTATTCGCTTTCTCCGAACATGAATTTTATTTTGTTTGTCCCGGTCTATTTCACTGCTATTCACGTGCTTTGAATATTTATCATACCGTGAACTCGTGCAAAAGGTAAAATTTACAATGGAAGACTTGAGAAGCAGGAGCATATATTTATGTAAATGTTACCTTTTGCACGACTCCACGTAATCATAAATATTCACAGCACGTGAACAGCAGTGGAATAGACCGGGACAAACAAAATAAAATTCTTGTTCGGAGAAAGCAAATAATGATTGAAACTTGACCAAGATTCAACCTTCTTATCTAACACCGGTTTCGGTTCTTGAGCCTAAAACTTGCGTGAATATCGAAAAGAATTCTTACTCTAACCGCTTGTAATTTAACAGAAAAATCTGCCGGGGAATTTTAAAGATATCTTGATTTTTGCAAAGTAGGAAATTTTTCATTCATATGCGCTTTATTTTAACTGTTTTCAAACATAAATATCTTAAAATCGGAGACACCCATGAAGCTCAATATACATTTAAAATGTTTTGCTATGAGCAAGGACCTTTTAACAGAAAAGACAAAGTGTCAAGTTTTATTTTTCCAGAGATATTGGTGAAAAATGCTGGAATAAACAAAATCACCCCGTAAAAATTGATTCATTATTTACTTGAAAACGCTCTTACAGATTTTTTTCTAATTTCGCCTACAAGTTGTCTAGATTGAGTAGTTTAAATCCCTAAAGTTTCGTCATAAAGTGTCTGACTAGATTTCGAGATAATCGACAATGTTTAAAATGAGAGGCTATGCGCTTCCGTTGCTATGGTAATAGCTGTTGCTTGGAAACCGATGAGAAAATTAACTTTGATCATATGTTGAAATGATGATGTAGTATGAAGGAGATCGAAGTTTATCTTGTATGCGAGATTGTAATTTCAAAACTTCCACCCAAAGTCCAAAAAAACTGCCTCGAGCCTCCTTAATGTATATTATATCATTAACAACTTCAAATCTAAACAATGATGGACTGTGAGGTTGATACATACACATGTTGCAATTTATTTAATTTAAACAATGTCAAAGGGGCTATAAATATTAACTTCGTAGAAACAACGGTGAGGGTGACAGGTCATGGAGAAGAATGCTTTCAATGGGTACCCATGTGCCAAGAAAATTGAAACTTAAAGGGGTCATGGCGACAATATTATAACTATTGTATCTCTGCCAAAGTGCATGAAGCATTAGTTGCAAAACCCTGAATTCTCTCAGCCAAAATCCCCCATCCCCATTCTCCAATTCCCTTTCTAGTGTTTCTTTTAAGTGGAGGGAGGTGTGAGATTCTACCTGCTCCCCTCTTCCATAATGAATGGTACCTTAAAAGAAAACAAAAGTGTTCAAGTAATCTCATAATGAGAAGCAATAAACTGTTTTTTTAAAGACTAAAATATTCGTAATTGTTTTCTGAAGAGTTAATGTTTTGAGCTTCATAATGAGGACCACTGTATCTTGCAAAGGTGGAGTAATTTTGAGCTTGGTAAGTATTTGGGCTTTCAAAAGAAGGACTCTTGCTCCTGTTTACATGACCTGGGTACTGAGAACTGCTACTGTGATTATACGTGTAGTTTGGAGGAGGAGTGGCAATAGGTTGAGGAGCCATCATCATTTGCAGTACCCTCATTTCATGTTGTCTAGCCCTTTCGTTCTCCTCCTTTAAAAATTCAAGGAAATCTTTTGTAGGGTCCTTCTGTATAACCTGCTTCATTGTTTCTATTGCCTCCACGACTGGATCGACTTTCGCCCTTTTCTTTCCTCTTTTCACAGGTACATATTGAAAATTAGGAGAACCACCGCCTTTGCTCTCATTCGGACTCTCCTGTGCATTTGTTTTCTCTGAATCCGTTTCTGTGTCTTGTTGGGTTTTATCCTTGCTGCTTGAACTTGAACTCGAAGGCTCCAACGCCATTTCGGGTTTACAGGAGTCACGAGTTTTCACGAAACTGTAAAGTTGTTGAAACCAATCACCGAACTTCTTTTCCTCTTGGAACCTTTTGATGCCGGTCGCTGTTTTTATGGTTAAAGCGGCCTTTTTGCATTCAGCGACACACTTTTTGAATTTGTTCCTTATTTGAGAAACACTCAAGGAGAAGTGCTCACCGCGGCTTGCAAGTCGCTCCTGAAGCTCCTTAAGAACCTGATCGTAAATTGCACTGTTCCGTCCACGCGTCGTATTTCTGAAAATGAGGTTTTTTCGAAGATACTCGCTGGAACAAATGATGTCGACCATGTCGGTTATATGGCTTTCATTCCACACAGCTTTCCTTCCCCTCCGCTTCGCCTTCGATGAAGCTTGTTTCGGGGCACTAGAACACTCTGAACTTTCACCAGTTTCTGCGTCTGATTCAACAAAGCTCTCCGTTTCGGATTCACCGCTTCCACTTACAACTTCCTCGGAAGAATTTGCATCGATACTGTGAGCGAAGTTTCTCCTCCAACTTGCCGCCATTTTTTTCCAAACACCTCACGTAGTCTACGCATGCGGTTACCGCAAGTCCGCTGTTGCAGGCGCTGTTATAATGTATGAACTCGACATCATAATTTATTAATACATTATCACAAATGCATGCATTCAGTTCGGCACAAGTTAAGCGCGACGTTTGAATCGATGTCGCGCCAGAGTCAATAGCGCGACGTTGGCTTGACAAGCTCGTCGAACTCAATTACTTGGCTCGACAGTTGATTCAAACGTCGCGCTACAGTCGCGCTAACGTCGAACTCAATTCCATAAATTGAGTTCGACACGACGATGGCGCGACGTTTGAACCGGGCCTAATTCGTGTTTTTGACGATCACGCTATCGAACCATCACTTCGTTCAAATATCAATTTCCTGGAACTATTTCCGATTCTTCTCGCCGCCCGCCGCTGGGGCGAAACATGGACAAACAAACGTGTTTGTGTGGAAACCGATAATACTCAAGCGATGGCTTTCGTTAACAGGGGCTCTTGTAAAAATCCAATCGTAATGTCATGGATACGGGAGTTTTGGCTTAGCGTCCGACATAACTTTCACATCCGCGCACCCCACTTGCCCCGGATAAAAAAATAGTAAAAAGGACAGACTCAGTAAGATCATTTAATCTGCGATTATATAATTTCATTTATCTCTAATCGATATCCACAGGATATCTTGCCCAGCTTGGCCTGGAGCCATCTTCATACGACATGAACTGCTTAAATCTACATATGCGATGACAATAATTGTAGAAATCATGACAAATAAACTCAGTAAAATAAATACGAAAGCAAAAATTAAAGGAAAGAACAGCATCCCTAGGCGTTCTCCAGGGAGTAAGGGTATGGTAACATGCAGCTTGCGTGTCTGGTGGAAAAGTTCCCACCGAGGGCTATTCGGTGACGTAACGAACTTTTCGCGCCAAATTGAGAAAGTGGGAAGAGAACGCCTAGGTACTAGGCTGAGGAAAGAATATAGTTACCCAAAAGCTGCTTTGAAGTACTCATTTCGTTTTTCGTTTCTAACTTATACACCAATTAAGATTCAATTAATTGATAATGTGGCGATATTTTCGAAAAGACTCTTGTTGTTTCTTATTTCTCGGTTGATTTTGTTTGTAGGGTGGTTTGGGCAAGTTGTATCAGGGGCTCGACCTCTGAGTTGCCTCCCCTTTGCTGCGGCTTTGCTTTTTTCAGGGCCAACAATAAAGTCATACAGTACGTAAATAGTTGTCGTTGTCTGCCGTCATTTTTTCTCCATACCCTGATGAACAGTTCATTGGATTATATATATCTCCGCTTTGCTTTTCTTAAAGGGGACAAACTCGTTACATAGCGAGACCACTGCCTACCTGAAAACTGCTGAAAAACATACAGCAGCCGGAGCCTGACAACAGGCAAGCAAACTCATGCGAAGTGAGATGCAACACAAACCTTCTCTTAGCTCAGTTTCCCTATTATTTTCAAGCTGATTGTTCAAATTACGCCCATCTTGTATGTAAAATACACTGATCTACCGCCGACCGGTTAACTCAGTTGGTAGAGTGCCGGACTACCGGCATGAGGTCGCGGGTTCAAACCCCGGCCGGACCACCACTCAAGGTATTTGAATAACTGGGAAGAAAGTGCTGCCTTTGCTCTGACATCTACAAATGGTTAGACTTTTTAGTATTCTCGATAAGGACGATAAACCGTAGGCCAGTCTCACAAACCTTGCTTGTAAATAACTCTATGGGACGTTAAAGAACCCACTCACTGTTTGCAAAGAGCAGGGGACGTAGTTCTCGGTATTGTGGTCTGGTCTTTGTGAGTATATTCTCATAGTTGGATGGGAAGATGCTCGGAGATATTAGCTCCATAAAGCTACTTCTGTAGTATTAGGCAAATAGGGACACTAACGTGACATATATTTATTCATGCCAACCAAGTTTATTTCGATAAGAGAAGCCCGAGTACACGCAGTTATGCGTCTAGTTTTTATGAATTTTCCGTGGCATGTATTCTGTAAAACATTTTCATCATTTATCATGCATAAAATGTTATAATTAGCTTTAGTATATACCACACAAGTGAAGACTGTTATTCGCTCGGAGGTGATTAGCCAAGTACTACCCCTCCGAGCAGCCGAAGAGAATCAAAATGGCTTCACGTTTCGCCTCTGGCACTTAAAAAGGAAATTATTTCTATAAACGAGGCAACTGTTACAAAAATACAAAAATGGTTACAAAAGTTCATTTTGGCGGCATTAATTGGTAAGTTATTTAATTTTTCCAACCTCATATAAGGAGGAAAAATGAAAATACAATGCCTTGCTTACGAAAACTGCCGGGCACTAAAATTACAATGTAAACAATGAAACATCTAATGATTTGCAGCATGATTTCAACTGAACAACAAGACGAATTCCACACAACAATTAAAAAAATTGACACCTTCTCAACTTTACCAGTGCCTTTAAAAGTTTTATTTGTTCGCAAGAAAGCGAGACGGAACTTTCTACAATAAGAAATCGCCTACCCCAGAGTGGGCTTACCGCGCGGCGCGCGTGACTTTATAATTTCCCACCATTTGTCGGTATAAAGTCGAAAATGAAGGAATTTTTTGGTCTGCTAGCTACTTAGCTTGTGTATATATACTGAAACAATTATTCACCTCAGTGTCACTATTCATCTCCACTTCGGTGCATAATAGTTAATTATTCACCGCTGAGGTTATGAGAATTAAGGACGTGATCATGATCATGAATTCTCTTGATATTTTGATAATTGCTCCCCAGTACTTTTATAAGAAAAGCATGCGGGCAAGATAAAAGAATTTATTCCTTGATGTTAGGGGTTGAAGGGATTTTATCATGCCGATTTTCACCCCGTCTTAAACTATTAGAAAAAGAAATCGGTCGACAAATTGTAGTGTGTAAATTGGCTCAAAAACTACAAACTGGGCCGGTAAATCAGTACATGCCAACTAGCCTTAAACATGCTTAAAGGTTGAAGTAATCACCAAGGATTAAGTCGCTACTTTTCAAACCGTTCTCGATAGTCTCCGTTTTCATCGGCGTTCTTGGGCAATCTACTGCGGACATTAAACGAAAACGCCTCAAAAAGTACCCGTTTAAAAACGAAAATGCATTAGTATGGATACCGGGCCCTAAAGTCGTCACGCAACGTGGAGAGAGGCGATGCGTGACGTCCCTATTAACGGTTGCGTAGGAGACTGTGGGTGCGTTTCTTTAGTAAAATCCGAATCCGGATTTTTGATCCAAGATCACTTTGATCATGATGCATCAAAGGAACCGACGAATCCTTACCCAGAATGGATTCGTCGGTTCCTTTGATACACGATGCAGGGTCCCAAAGGGGTTTAGGGCTCCAGGGCTCCGGCCTTTTAAAAAAATGCAGGGCTCCAGGGCTCCAAGGCGAAAATTTCAGGGCTCTAGGGCTCCACATCATCTGCTTTAGGGCTCCGGGCTCCACTCTGGTATACAATCTTGATATATAAGAATTCTATTTTTAACGCTAAATCAAATACGCAAATAAAAAAGTCAGCAATTCCGATTAATTTTTTAAACCCAAGCTTATCTCCTATTATTTAAAAGTGGATTTTAAAGAGTTATCTTACATTGAATCATGGTTTCAAGGAGGTTGCTACAAGCTTTGGAATTATGAAGTTCAACACAAAAATCTCCATCCATAGACATATGAAGGAACCTCAGTTTCCGAATGGAAGAATCTTTGTGTGCAATACCCAGGACGAATGGCTTATATATCGTGACTTTCTTAGTGACAAGAAAGGCCACGAACTGATCGGTAAGCACTGTTTGTAAAATTTAATTTAAACTACAAGCTACAAGCATTAATTTCTTTGTCCATTTTTCTTAGGCCTGTTCAAATGTCGCGCTACTGCCGTGTCGAACTAAATTGAAAGTATCATTTTGATTTAATCGCGGCAGTGGCACGCCGTTTGAAACATTCAGTTCGACATGCCGGGGATACGACCACTTAGCACGGCAGTAGCGCGACTTGGTTCGCGCCGAACTAAATTCATAAATAATAAATTCACTTTAAAATAATTTTTCAATTTTTACGCTCAGGATGGATGGTTGGTTTGTTGACGACGTTTGAGACCGCTGCCGTGCTATCTTCTTGCCACTCAGTGTCAAGCCAAATTTACTTGAGTTTGGCACGGCAGTAGCACGCCGTTTGGAACAGGCCTTAGCTCCTGACAAGTCTAATATTCCCGGCTGTTCTTCAATTTATTTTTCTTCTTACCCACAGTTTGTTTTTAATTAAGCTTACATTTTTTTACTGCAGTGAAAATTCACGAAGTTGAGTTGGTGACAGTTAACAAGCGATTGCTTCCTGAAACAAGCACCTCTCCTTCTCCTCCTGCGAAAACGATGAAAAAGGCGACAGAGGCGAAAATCGATGTTCGCGCAGAGAAGAAAGGAAGCGATAAACGCCTTCTAGAAGCATTACGGGATGGGCAGGAAGTGGCTAGAACTAAGTGGCAGCAAGAGAAATTTGATGCTTTTGTACAAGGTATCGGTCAATGATGGGTAACGCTAGTCATCTTTTTGTTATTGCTTCTGTAAAGTCAATGTCAGTTAAGAACGTTGAGTATTCTACATATGCAGAAGACCGCATTTCGTCCTTGACCAGCAAGCTACAGATGACCACAAATTAAAGATAACCACTCGAAGCAATGAATGAACATTTCAGTAACACAGCAAATACAAACAAGGCACAAATGATCAAAGGGTTTGACATGGTTTGAGAAGACCAGAACGGATTGCGATATGGGCTTTTGAAAAACTGCTATGCTGAACAGTTTTCAAAGTTAATCTCGGTTATTTGTGACTTTCATATAACGCCCAATAGACATAGCTGTATATAATGAAGGTATCAGGAGCATGTTTCTGCTGTCAGTTACATCCATAATAATAAATTCACATTGCTCATTTTGTCAAAAATAGTTTGCCGACGTATATAACTCAGCCTTGACACGTTCCCTTTAATTTCACATATACTTTTTCGTTTTACAGAAGTTAAAGAAAAGTACCCTGAAGCTGAGGTTATCAGTGAGACAGTTATTAAATGCACTAAATGCAAAGAGTTGGTAAAACTGAACAAGTTACGTGGAATATACAACTTCAAACGTAAGTTTCCGCGTATTTGTAACTTCTATTTTTTATTTTGATATTTTATGTTGCTAAAATTCACAGTCATGAACAGGTACGTGCATTGTGCGGGATCAAGAAAGAATAAACTTAAAACAAGAACAACTAAACTAAAGCAGATATTAAACAGTCAACAGCGAAACCTACTTGAATAGTCATAGTTTATTTTTCTTAACTACTGCCAAATGAAAGTGTTTTAACATGTTTTGGGAGGTGCCATTATTACCTGCATTATTTCTGTTTTAGAAGTGCGCTATTCTAACATCTTTGCCTAATTTTTGTGTTCAGGTCACAATGACAGCAGGTGTATTCAAAGAAAGTTACCTCCCTCAGGAGCTGATTTAAGCGGTTCTTCCCAAAAAACAATTGTAGAAATGTTAAAAACCAATGGGCCAGTAGAGCAGGATCCTACGTTTCATCTTGATGACAATCATGGCGAAATAGACGTAGATTTAACCGACACAAGAGAACTGGATCAGTTAGAGAGTGGAAGGGACATGTAAGCGAGGCATTCTTTTTAGAAGTGACAATATTGATAACGACATTTACGCCATTACCTTTTTTCAAAAAGTTGTTGCAGTTACAGTTGAATATCGAAAATGAAGACAATATGGTCCGGATAATATACTGAATGTATTCATACATTTTCGCTATGCAGAGATGGAAGAAAAAGATAATAGTTTCAGTGCTACATAATGCATATTGCATTGTTATTTATCGCAATAGTCTTGAAGTCATACAATAAAATTGAATACACCGAAGAGTTACTAAAGCATCCCCATCAACTGAAAATGGAAATAAAAGTAAATAAAGTGAGATATAAAGCTAGAGTAAATGGTCTTTTTTCTACTTTGATTACAACGCTTGTTTTTCCTTCCTACAGTGATAACTGTTCCCTACCAGATTAACCTGAATGGCTGGATTCTAATTATGTAAATGACCATATGCCGCCAACGCTTTCTCCTTGGAGTACGCCAGAATTAGGCCTCGATGAATCGGAAAATGAATTCGAATCACCTACAACAAGCCATTACAATCCCGATTCCGATGTTGAACTTACCGATGAAGAAGTAGTGACCCTTGATCCTCACAAGGACGAAATTCAACCGGGTTTAAGGTACAGAATGATCATATCGTTTTCTTTCTTGAAAAAAAGCGTAATTCTATCCTTTCATAATTTTAAAATGTAATGCCCAGTCCCGATCAAGTTGATAAGCTGTAAGTTTACTAGGTTTATTCTTAAGTAATGTAAATATGCAATTCGCTTCATGCGCGACGTTTTTATAATAAAATGCTCTTATGCTCTTATGCATGTGGTTCAAGATTTAGTTACACATAGAATGACAAGCAAGAAAGTATATATCAAGTGTCTTAAAATGATGATCATCCGGGCTCAACACGCATGCAGTTGTCATGTTGGTTATCTTACCCCAAAACTGATTTTCTGATACATTCTAATAAGCGGTTCTTTTCTTCTTCTTGCAAGGCGGTTTGTGTTCACAGACCCGGTCTTGGAAACACTGCAACGTCTTCTTGATTCAGAGCTGCTACAACGGAATCATATTCTACCTACTTATCAAAAACGCCGTCCTTTACGCACAATCAAGACTGGAAAATTCATGCGATTTTGAATGGGATTCTGAAATTCTACAGTTTGTGGAAACCATTGAGTTTCATGGCCATGAATCAGTTTTAAACTTACTTAGAGGACCCGGCCACCTAGGGGAGGGAAGAGGTGGCTCGAAGAGTTTCGATTGGAAGACTTGGAACTTCCCATTACCAGCGGCTCCCACGCGAAAAAAGAATTCCCGGGCATACACAACAAAGTGTGGTACCCACAAGCACTTACTACGAGCCTTTATGGAGTTGGCAAAAAAGCTTCAGCTTCCTGCTATTATCGATAACCCATCCGTTTATGTTATCCCCGTTGTCGCCATGGGAGACGGAATGCAACTGAAACCTGGGATGCAGTTTGATGAGACACAAGGATATATCGTTGGAACAAGCGAAGACATCAATCTTGCATTCATCAAGAACAACCCCAACCCAAAGGGAGAGTTTTTGAAGAAAATTTTCATTAAAGAGGCAGATGTCTGTATCCTCAATTCCTTAGACTGCAAGTTGCACTTGCCAGTTGGAGTCGACTATTTAACATCAATGACAGGAGAGGAAACAAAATCCCTTTTTACGAGACGGATTAAGGAAGCTCAAGTTTGTCTAGAATGTTTGCCATTTGTAGAAACTTGTCAAAACATCATCAAGATCTCACGCGATACCTGTTTGTCCAAATGTGACGAGTGCCTAACCGGGAGGGCCGTCTGCGAGGACTGTTTAAAAGACGGTCACCGAAGTATCCAGCCAGCTTTACGTGCGTGCAAGAGGTGCATAGA